>NC_064646.1:0-2500 GCF_023864345.2 Schistocerca serialis cubense
CCCAACCTAACCTAACCCAACCTAAACCTAACCTAACCTAACCTAACCTAACCTAACCCCAACCTAACCTAACCTAACCTAACCTAACCTAACTAACCTAACCTAACCTAACCTAACCTAACCTAACCTAACCTAACCTAACCTAACCTAACCTAACCTAACTAACCTAACCTAACCTAACCTAACCTAACCTAACCTAACCTAACCAAACCTAACCTAACCTAACCTAACCTAACCTAACCTAACCTAACCTAACCTAACCTAACCTAACCAAACCTAACTAACCTAACCTAACTAACCTAACCTAACCTAACCTAACCTAACCTAACTAACCTAACCTAACCCTACCTAACCTAACCTAACCTAACCTAACCTAACCTAACTAACTAACTAACCTAACCTAACCTACCTAACCTAACCTAACCTAACCTAACCTAACCTAACCTAACCTAACCTAACCTAACCTAACTAACCTAACCTAACCTAACCTAACCTAACCTAACCTAACCTAACCTACCTAACCTAACCACCTAACCTAACCTAACCTAACCTAACCTAACCTAACCTAACTAACCTAACCTAACCTAACCTAACCTAACCTAACCTAACCTAACCTAACCAACCTAACCTAACCTAACCTACCTAACCTAACCTAACCTAACCTAACCTAACCTAACCTAACCTAACCTAACCAACCTAACCTACCTAACCTAACCTAACCTAACCTAACCTAACCTAACCTAACCTAACCTAAACCTAACCTAACCTAACCTAACCTAACCTAACCTAACCTAACCTAACCTAACCTAACACCTAACCTAACCTAACCTAAACCTAACCTAACCTAACCTAACCTAACCTAACCTAACCTAACCTAACCTAACCTAACCTAACCAAACCTACCAACCTAACCTAAACCTAACCTAACCTAACCTAACCTAACCTAACCTAACCTAACCTACACCTAACCTACCCTAACCTAACCTAACCTAACCTAACCTAACCTAACCAACCCTAACCAAACCTAACCTAACCAAACCTAACCTAACCTAACCTAACCTAACCTAACCTAACCTAACCAAACCTAACCTAACCCTAACCTACCCTAACCTAACCTAACCTAACCCTAACCTAACCTAACCACACCAACCCTAACCTACCCTAACCAACCCAACCTCAACCTAACCTAACCTAACCTAACCTAACCTAACCAACCTAACCTACACCTAACCAACCTAACCAACCTAACCTAACCTACCTAACCTAACCTAACCTAACCTAACCTAACCTAACCTAACCTAACCTAACCTAACCTACCTAACCCTACCCTAACCCTAACCAACCTAACCTAACCTACCCAACCCTAACCCACCCAACCCACCTAACCCAACCAACCTAACCCAACCTAACCCTAACCTAACCTAACCTAACCTAACCTAACCTAACCAACCTCAACCTAACCTAACCTAACCAACCTACACCTAACCTAACCTAACCCAACCTAACCTAACCTAACCCAACCCACCAACCAACCCCAACCCAACCCAAACCCAACCCAACCCACCCAACCCACCCCACCCAACCCAACCCCAACCAACCGAACCCAACCCAACCCAACCTAACCCAACCCAACCTAACCTAACCCAACCTAACCTAACCCACCCTAACATAACCCACCAACCTAACCCAACCTAACCTAACCCACCTAACCTACCCAACCTACCTAACCTGACCCCAACCTAACCCAACCCAACCTACCCCCAACCCAACCTAACCCAACCCAACCAACCCCCAACCAACCAACCCCAACCCAACCTAACCCAACAAACCTAACCCACCCAACCTAACCCAACCCAACCTAACCCAACCCCACCTACCCAACCCAACCTAACCCAACCCAACCTAACCTAACCACACCTAACCAACCTAACCTAACCTAACCTAACTAACCTAACCTAACCTAACCTAACCTAACCTAACCAACCTAACCTAAACCTAAACCTAACTACCCTAAACCTAACCTAAACCTAAACCTAACCTAACCTAACCTAAACCTAAACCTAAACCTAAACCTAAACCTAACCTAACCTAACCTAACCTAAACCTAACCTAACCTAACCTAACCTAACCTAACCTAACCTAAACCTAGCCTAACCTAAACCTAACCTAACCTAAACCTAAATCTAACCTAAACCTAAACCTAAACCTAAACCTAACCTAAACCTAAACCCAAACCTAAACCTAAACCTAAACCTAAACCTAACCTAAACCTAACCTAACCTAACCTAACCTAAACCTAACCTAACCTAAACCTAACCTAACCTAACCTAACCTAACCTAACCTAACCTAACCTAACCTAACCTAACGTAACCTAACCTAACCTAACCTAACCTAACCTAACCTAACCTAACCTAACCTAACCGAACCTAACCTAACCGAACCTAACCTAACCTAACCTAACCTAACCTAACCTAACCTAACCTAAGCTAACCTAACCTA